>NC_073305.1:218682348-218711872 GCF_027595985.1 Sorex araneus
GGGGGTCCAGGCTGTCTCCGGGGGGCTCCTGGGTCTTTATTCGTGCTGCATCTGCCCCAGGCCCCCAGCCAGCCACTCAGCCCCGCCAGCCGCGAGCCCCGGGGCCGCTCAATACCTATCGACTTTCCAGGTGGAGGAGGGCAGCGTGTGCAAAACACAGAACTTTCGATTTCTTCCTCTCTAGGGTGGAGTGCCAGAGCTCCTCCGCTGGTGGGTGGTAAGCGGGGGCATCCTACCAGTGGGGGTGCACGCCTCTGGGGGTGCTGAGAGCAGGGATGCAGTGTCCCCAAGGGGTGCCGGTGGGAACAGCGTGATTGACAGTCCTTCCCGGGGGAGGGGCGGGGGGGAGAGGGAGCAGGTGATGTGGGCACAGAGCTCCGGGCACTGGTGTCTGGGACCCCAGTCCTGACTTACGGGGGTGCTGGGGTTGGGTCACACGTGGAGGTGCACTGGGCTGGCTCATGGCTCTGTGCTCAGGAGCGCCCCCTGGCGGTGCTCGAGGCCCCAGTGTGGGGCCAGGGATACACCCGGGACGGGCGTCTCCGAGGCAGGCCTGTCCGCCTCTGCATCTCCCTGGCCTCTCGAGTTCGGCTTTTTGTTGGGATTTGGGGCAAGTTTTACTCTATTTAAAAATTTTTTTTTCTACTTTTTTTTTTTTTTTTTTTGCTTTTTGGGTCACACCTGGCGATGCACAGGGGTTACCCCTGGCTCTGCGCTCAGGAATTACCCCTGGTGGTCCTCAGGGGACCATATGGGATACTGGGAATCGAACCCGGGTCAGCCACGTTCAAGGCAAACGCCCTACCCCCTGTGCTATTGCTCCAGCCCCCAAAGTTTCACTCTTTAAAATTTATTCTTTTCTTTCTTGCATGCGGCCGACCCGGGTTCGATTCCTTCGCCCCTCTCGGAGAGCCCGGCAAGCTACCCGGAATATCTCGCCCCCACAGCAGAGCCTGGCAAGCTCCCTGTGGCGTATCCGATATGCCAGAAACAGTCACAGGTCTCACGATGGAGACGTTGCTGGTGCCCGCTCGAGCAAAGCGATGAGCAACGGGACGACGGTGACAGTGATTTAGGCTTTTTGGGTCACACCCAGCAACGCTCAGGGGTTACTCCTGGCTCTGCACCCAGGAATGACTCCTGGCGGTGCTCAGGGGGACCCTATGGGATGTCGGGGCTCGAACCCTGGTTGGTTGTGTGCAAGGCAAACACCCTCCTTGCTGTACTATTGCTCCGGCCCTGGGGCGAGTTTAAGGAAGGTTCTGGAGTCTTGGTTTCTTGCGTTAGTCCAGGGGGATGCGAGTGTCCCCGGAGCAGGGCTGCTTTGGGGGCTACAGGAAACTGCCCGGCTTGCTCCCTGGCATATAGTAGTCGCTCTGCAAACACCCTGTCCTCTCCGAGTCCCTGGAGAGCAGGCTGGAACCTAGGCCCGGCCCTGGGTTCCGCCCCGCTGCCTGAGAAGCATTTCCTGCTTCGTGTTTGTGGCTGCGTTCACGCTGCAGTGGCAGCAGGGGCGACTGCCACCCCCTCCCCCCTCCCCCCCTCCCCCCCCCCTCCCCCCGCCCCGTTGGCCAGGAATGCCTTGAACAGCGGTTGTGTCCCGCCCCGCTTTCAGCAAAGGTAGGCTGGCCCTTTAAGTCCCAGTAAGCGGCGTAAGCCATAGAGCGCGCCCCCTCCTGGTCTCTGTCTGTCACTGCAGCGCGGCGGTGCCCACTGGTCCTCAGGCTGGCGAGGGGTTTCCATCCCCTCCCTGCGCCCAGGCTGGGGGTCTCAGGAGGGCAGAGGCATCCTCGGGGTCCCTCATGCACTGCAGTGTGGGATTCCAGACCGTGCCCCCTCCCCCCAGCCCCTGGTAACGCCTTCTGGGCTCTGAGATTTTAGGCTCATTTGCTTCCTGTTGTGCCATGCCTCAGTTTCCCCACCCGTAGTCGGGGAGTGAGGGGCACACAAGGACCTCGAGAGAGGGTGACGAGTTCCCCGGGGCACACTGCAGGCACGCATGAGCAGTCGGCGGCGGCGGGAGCCTTGTGTGGAGACTTCTGGGGGGGGTCCCTGGGTGGGAGGGCTGGACCCCTCTCAGCGCTGACCTTTGCACGCCGTTGCCGCTTGCTCCCCGCTGCGCACCGCTGGGCAGCTGAAAAGGTTAAGAGCAGGCGGGGGGGGGGGGGGCGGGGGGAGGGCCCGTGTACTGGAAACGGCCTGAACCCTTTTGTGGTGTGGCCACACCGGGTGATGCTCAGGGTTTATTCCAGACTGACCCATCACAGAGCCCCCGCTGTCTGTTCCGTGCACCTCGAATGTGACAGGGGACCCGAAAGGGGCCACTCAGGTTCTTCTCTGGGGTTCACAGAGGATGTGGGGAGAGGGTTGTCCTTATGCTCCCGGAAGGCCAGGCCAGGAGGGGATGAGACCAAGAATCAGGCAGCACTAATTGGTACACACGGAAGGCCTCGTCAGAGCGCTCTTGCCAGCGCCTGGATACAGCTGTACCTGAAGCCGGAACACCTCCCAACCCCCAGTTCTATGGACTTTGTACATCTTACATGTTTGGGGTTAGTTGAAGTGGTTGGAGCTCTAAGGCTGGGCGAGTCCTTAAGCACTTGCCCCCTGCCAGGCTCGGTGTGGAGAATCCCATTGCCCTGTCTGAGAGTTGCTTTACCTCTGGGAGACTCACTTTTTACTTTTTTTTTTTTTGCTTTTTTTTGGGTCACACCCAGCAATGCACAGGGGTCACTCCTGGCTCATGCACTCAGGAATCACCCCTGGCGATGCTCAGGGGACCATATGGGATGCTGTGATTTGAACCCAGGTCGGCCGCGTGCAAGGCAAAGGCCCTACCTGCTGTGCTATCACTCCAGCCCCTAGGAGACTCACTTTAAAAAAAAAATTTTTTTTTTCTTTTTGGGTCACACCTGGCAGTGCTCAGGGGTTGCTCCTGGCTCTGCACTCAGGAATTACTCCTGGCGGTGCTCGGGGGACCCTGTGGGATGCTGGGAATCAACCCCGGTTGGCTGCGTGCAAGGCAAACGCCCTCCCTGCTGTGCCATCGCTCCAGCCCCCTAGTATATCTTTTTATACTGAACATTTCTACTCCTTCTCATTCTGGACTGTCCCAGGGGTCTCTGATGGTGCTTCTCTGCTGTGTGTGTGTGTGTGTGTGTGTGTGTGTGTGCGCGCGCGCTTGCGTGTCTGTTCTGACTTCCAGTGATAGCTGAGGCTGAATGAGACCGGATCTGTCTGGTCTGTGTCTAGACGCCCGATTCCCTCGGCTGTCGTAGATACATGAAACCCTTCCTGGAACTGGAAAATGTTTCTCAACAAAACTCCAGGGTCAGTGCAAGGGAGGGAGGCAGGTGCTGTGCCCCTTGCGCGGGGATGAGGACCACCCCAGATCCCGTGGGGATGCTCCTCGAGGTTGAGTCGGAAGCTGAGATAAGTGTGGGAATTCGAGAAGCTTCTATCTAAGTTACTCTTTTTTTTTTTTTTTTTTTGCTTTTTGGGTCACACCCGGCGATGCTCAAGGGTTACTCCTGGCTCTGCACTCAGGAATTACTCCTGGCGGTGCTCAGGGGACCCTATGGGATGCTGGGAATCGAACCCGGGTCAGCTGCGTGCAAGGCAAACGCCCTGCCCCTACCTGAGTTACTCCTTTTGTTTCCTGATGTGAGCTTCCAGGGAGGAGCTGCTGGCAGCCTCTGTGGCTCTCCCACATCCTGTCTGCACGCGGCATGCACAGGTATCAGGCAGGGAGGGGAGATGGCATGAGGAGGCTGGCATCCCGCAGCCCCACTGTGCCCTGGCTTACTGGCACAGTAGGCTCAGAGCCTCTTCTTGGAAGAGAGAGGGAAGGACTTCTTGGACGTGCTCTGGACTTCTTCTGCCTTGTGTAGGGTGAAGCCAGACCTTGGCCCCAGGGACTCTGCCAGCCCAGGGCCAAATCCTTGGGGATGGATTGTTTTTTTTTTTTCCATTTGAAACTGTGATTTACAAAGTTGTTTGTAATACAGGCATTTCGGGTACCCTGTGTTCCAACACCAACTCAGGGATGATTTTAGATGTGTCCTTACTCCTTAGTCTCTAAGGAAAATCTGGGTTTAGGATCCTGGTTCTTCTACTTCGTAGCTGTGTGATGTTCACTTGCTTCCTCAGCCTCTCAGAACCTTGGTTCCCATCTGTGACATGGAGGTGTTAAATCTGTTTTTCTTACACTGCAGCATACTTCACGGTGGGCGAGGCGTGGAAGCATCCCCAGAATCACCAGCGGGTGGCTGGACCATAAGAGCGGGGACTGTCCAGTCAGTGGAATATTAGTGGACACCCTAAAAGAAGGAAGTGCCGCCAGTTGCGATAACATGGGTAGACTCAGACGATGTTGTGTTAAATGAGAGAAGCCAGTTTTAGGACAACGGCTGTGGTCCTGAAATGTTTCCTCTTCTATGGGTGCCTGGAAGGCAAATGGACGGTGGTGACTGGGGCCGGGGTTCCGAGCAGGGTCTCTGGGAAATGATAATTAAATGGTATGAAGGTTTTTTGTTTTTGTTTTTTGCATCACACCCGGCGATGCACAGAAGTTACTCCTGGCTCATGCACTCGGGAGTTACTCCTGGTGGTACTCGGGGGACCCTATGGGATGCTGGGAATTGAACCTGGGTCAGCCGCGTGCAAGGCAAATGCCCTCCCCGCTATGCTATCGCTCCAGCCCCCGGTATTAAGTTTTATAGTAAGTCCAAGAGCTCTGCTGTTCATTCTCCCCTGGTTAACAACACTGTTTGGTACATTAAAGTGTTTGTTCAAAGGGTAGACCTCAGGTTATGTGTTCGTTCCATAAATGAACACGAATAACAACAAAAAAACCCAAGGTGACCTGAGGGGAAAACTGGAGGTAATGAACATAGGTTTGTCACCTTGATGGTGTTGGTGGTAAATCAAGTTTACCATAGGTCCAAGCTTACCACTCGCTACAGAATACTTTGGAGCCTCGTTTGGGCATACCAATGTTTTTTCCTGAATTGAATCTCAGTGAGATATTCTGTTGCAAGGTTGTTCATGATTGGATTTCAGTCACACCATGTTCCAACACCCGTCCCTTCACCAGTGCACATATCCCACCACCAGTGTCCCCAGTTTCCCTCCCCTGCCCTCCGCCTGCCTCTGTGGCAGGCACTTCCCCCCTCCCTCCCTCCCCCTTTTTTCTTTCCCTCCTTTCTTTGTCTCTCTCCCTCTCTCCTTCCTTCCTTCCTTCCTTCCTTCCTTCCTTCCTTCCTTCCTTCCTTCCTTCCTTCCTTCCTTCCTTCCTTCCTTCCTTCCTTCCTCTCTCTTCCTCTCTCTTTTGCTTTTTGGGTCACACCCTGCAATGCTCAGGGGTTCCTCCTGGCTCATGCACTCAGGAATGACTCCTGGCGGTGCTTGGGGGACCCTATGGGATGCTGGGAATTGAACCAGGTCAGCCACGTGCAAGGCAAACGCCCTCCCCACTGTGCTATCGCTCCAGCCCTCTTCCTCTCTCTCCTTTTTTCTTTTGGGCGTTATGGCTTGTAAACCGGAAACGGAAAGGTTATCCTGAATATCCTTTTACCTTCTCTCAACACTCAGCTCTTGTTCAGAGTGATCATTTCAAACTATTATTGCCAGACTGGTCCCTTCTCTACCCCAACTGGGCATACCAGCTACACCATTTCGAAGGACAAGGAGTGTGGGGCACTACTCCCGCACTCAGTGAAGGTCCCTCTAGGAACCAGACCCACCGCGCCTGCATGCTGTAGCCACTTGGTCCGTGGACTCGCTTTCAGATGAGGAATTTTATGCACTTTTTTTTACAGACCAAGAAACAGAGGTTCACCCGGTTAGTGGCGCTGCTCCTGATGTGGGTCTCTCTCCTACCATGCTGGACAGGGTTTTTTAAAATTTTTTAATTTATTTTATTTTTTATATATTTTTAAATTTTTATTTTATCACCATGTGGAAAGTTACAAAGTTTACAGGTTTATGTCTCAGTTATACAATATTCAAACACCATCCCTTCACCAGTGCCCATATTCCACCACCAAAATCTCCAGTATACCCCCCGCCCCACCCCCACCCCCAACTGCATAACCAATGAATTTCACTTCATTTTCTCTTTACCTTGATTACGTTCCATATTGCAAAACAAAACTCACTATTGTTGTTGGAGTTTCCCCCCAAGAAAGACAGCCCTACTAAGGAAGCATTTGATAATTGGTTTTCCATTAAAAGATTGTATGTTTTCAGTTTTTAGAAAAGCTCGGATGTGTCCCAGTCCCACAAGCCAGAGCCGTGTTAGTTGCTGCTCAGTGTCGCCAGGGCTCCATCCAGAGAAGGTGTGCCTGCTGTACCTCCTCCGTCTGGATCCCCGGTGTTGCTGGCCTGGTTTCGGGTCCAGAGCATTTCTCTGGCCGCGTTGCTCACCAGAATCTGGACAGGGTTTTTTGATCTCGTTTTTATTCGGATCTAGGAAGAGTTTCTCCAGTAACGGAGAGGGCAGCCCCAGCCTTCATCGTCTTGGCAGCGTGCCGGGTGTATAATGGGAGAATCAGATCAGAGGGTGACTGGACCTTTTCACTCCAAACTCACTGTGTCGCCGAGGGCCCAAGAGTGGCAGCCGTCCCTCTGGATGTCCCTCGGGGACAGAGGGAGGCATCACACTTAAACAGCGACGCCCCGGCAGGTCTCTGAGTCCAGCTGCGCATCATGACCTCACGAGAGCTCGTAGCGAGAGACCGTTCGTCTCCAGCCCGACAGTCTCAATAACCGCGCAGCTTACCAGATGTCCCCGCCAAGACCCTCGGGCTCCCGTCGGCTCCCCAAGGGCTTGCACACAAAATCAGCTCTGTGCGCGCAAGAGGAGAAGTGATTAAGTCAACAAATCTTCATTCCCCATCAGCCGTGTGCTGCGCCCGAGACGAAGAGGCAGTGGTGTGTCTTGGACAGAAGCAGAATCATCCCTGTCGGCCCCAGCCCACGGTGCCTTCAGTTCTAGACACGGAGAGCGTCAGGCGAGACTTCTGGGCGACGAGACCAGATAGATCCCGTTCAGGGGCTGCTGAAATTCAGACTCTGGATCTTCCTCCTTTGGTCACGGACGGAGAAGTACATCCTCATGGTGGCAAGAGGGCTGCTGGACTCCCAGCCATCGTCTCTACGCTCCCCAAGGTGTTCTCTTCCCAGGGCTCCATGTTTTTTTTTTTTCTTAGGGAGGCTCTATGATCCGCTGCCAGCTCATTGGTTGGGGCCGGGGCACGTGGACAACACTGAATGGCTGGAGCCAGGAGCTGTGACGGGAACGGGAGGGACGAGCTGTGTGATAGTTTCTGCCACGGTATCCGGCTGTCCCGGGAGTGGACGAGAGGCAGCAGTGATCGGGCCATGAGAGGCTGTCCAGAGAAGGTGAATCGCCAAGGCAGCTCGTGTCTTGGGCTGCGGGTTCTTTCTGATTCCTTTGGGGCCACACCCACTGGAGCTCAGAGGCGTTCCTCTAGCTTGGTGCTCGGGGGTCTCTCCCGGTGGTGCTTGGGGGGCCATGCAGAGCTGGGGGGACCAACCCTAGATCTTCCGTTTATTTTTTTGGCTGTTTGGGTCACACCCGGCGGTGCTCAGGGGTTACTCCTGGCTCTGCACTCAGGAATCACTCCTGGCGGTGCTCGGGGAACCATGTGGGATGCCGGGGAGCGAATCCAGGTTGGCCACGTGCAAGGCAAACGCCGTCCCCGCTATACCACGGCTCCCGCCCTGAGATCGACGTCTCCACATGCCAAGGCTGCGCTCAGCGGCTGAGCTGTCTCCCCCGGCCCTGCTGGGTCCGAGTGAATAGACACTGCCAGGGGAGGGTTGGAGGGAGAGTCACGGCATTTCGGAGTGGTCCAAGCACCTGCTGGTACAGAGAGGGGCCTGGGAAGAAGGACAGGCAGTCAGTAGAAGGTCACTGGGTGGGCAGGGGGACCTCAGAGTGGGCGGGGCAGAGCCCTCGTCTTTGTTCACCTTTATTTAACACCACGACTTACAAAGTCGTTCATGATACAGTGGCTGCAGTGACCCACCAGTGTGGCCCCCCTCCAATTTCCACCCCCCCATCTCCTCAGCAGGCACAAAATAGTTTATATTGGATGTTGTTACTGTGAGACTTTTTGTGACTGTTTTTGGCATATTGAATACGCCACAGGGAGCTTGCCAGGCTCTGCCGTGCGGGCGGGATACTCTCGGTAGCTTGCTGGCCTCTCCAAGAAGGATGGAGGAATCGAACCCGGATCGGCCGCGTGCAAGGCAAACGTCCTACCCGCTGTGCTATCGCTCTCACAATGGAGACATTACTGGTGCCCACTTGAGCAAATCAATGAGCCACGGGATGACAGTGAGACAGTGACACTGGATGTTACGACACACTGAAATGAGAATGACTCTTGCATTCAAAACGCCCTTTGTCGGATCACCAAGTATAATGCGGTCGGGGGCCACGCGGGGGGAGGGTGATGCGGGCTGAAAGTAGACTAGAGACTGAGCACAGTGGCCGCTCAACACCTTTACTGTGAACCACAACGCCTAATTAGAGAGAGAGAACAGAAGGGAATACCCTGCCACAGTGGCGGGGTGGGGTGGGGGGAGACGGGACTGGGGAGGGTGGGAGGGACGCTGGGTTTACTGGTGGTGGAGAATGGGCACTGGTGAAGGGATGGGTTCTCGAACTTTGTGTGTGAGGGAAACAAGAGCACAAAGATGAGTAAATCTGTAACTGTAAAAACAAAACAAAAAACAAAAACTCCCTTTGTCGTGGGGGGCTGTTGCTGGTGTGGGTGGGGTGGCCTCGTGGGCCGGCTCTCTGAGGTGGCACTCGTGGGTTGGCAGCACTTGAGGCTGTCCCTCTCCTGAGAGCCGCGGGATCTGGGGCCACTGGCCCTCCGACCCGTCCACACTGGGCCATTCCTCTCCTGTCTCCCCACACTTCTCGGGGGGCGGGGCTTGTTCTGAGAAGCGCATCTGCGGGCGAGTTGGTACGCGGATGTCACGGAGGGTCGACACAGGGATGCTCAGGGGCCTCCAGCAAATGGTGGCCTGGAACCTGGCGGGACGCCCCTGCACGAGACAGGCACCTCCCCGCTGGACCCTCTCTCTGGCCCTCCGCATAAATGCGTTTCTGAACCACCCTCTGCTGAACTCACATGCGCCTCAGCGTGGGAGAGTAATATCGGATCCACTGACGGACAGAGGAGCTGAGTTCCCAGGAAAAAGCGACAGAGACGCGGGAAAATGAAAAACAGTTGAGAATCCAGGGAGGCCTCGTTGATTAAAAAAATATTATTTCCCCTGTGATCGCTGAGACTTATAACAAAGGCCACATCTCCACGGGAGCTCCGACTCCCTCCCTCCCTTCTGCTCTGTCTGCTCTCCAGAACATTTCTTCTCTGCTTCTTAAAAATTAGTTTTGTGTGGGGCTGGAGTGATAGCATAGCGGGGAGGGCGTTTGCCTTGCACGCGGCCGACCTGGGTTCGAATCCCAGCATCCCATAGGGTCCTCTGAGCACCGCCATTAGTAATTCCTGAGTGCAGAGCCAGGAGTAATCCCTGTACCCCTGTGCATCGCAGGGTGTGACCCAAAAAGGAAAAAAAATTAGTTTTGTGGGGGCTGGAGTGATAGCACATCGGGTAGGGCATTTTTGCCTTGCACGTGGCTGACCCAGGTTCGATTCCCAGCATCCCATAGGGTCCCCTGACCACCACCAGGGGTAATTCCTGAGTACAGAGCCAGGAATAACCCCTGTGCATCGCCGGGTGTGACCCACCCAAATAAAACAAAACAAAATTAGTTCTGCTTTTTGGGCCACACCCAGCGATGCTCAGAAATTACTCCTGGCAGTGCTCAAGGCACCACAGGGAGTACCGGGGGTTGAACCCTGGGCAGGTGCATGCCAGGCCCGTGCCCTACCCTGTACTGTTGCTCCAGGCCCTCTCTGCCTTCTCCCTTTCTTTGTTTCTTTTTTGGCTTTTGGGGTCACACCTGGCAATGCTCAGGGGTTACTCCTGCTTCTGTCTCAGGAATTACTCCTGGTGGTGCTCGGGGGACCCCATGGGATGCCGGGGATCGAACCCGGGTCCGACGTGTGCAAGGCAAACGCCCTGCTCGCTGTTCTAGCGTGCTAGTCCCCTCTGGGCACCCTTTCTCCTCCTTCGTCTCTGCTCCTCTGCCGCTGGTGTGATGTCGGGGCTTGGCCCCCTGGGGACCCCACCTGTGAGGGACGGCAGGACCCTCGCAGCGACGTGAGGTGGAGCTGGGGGCCCCTGGGGATGCCGCACGCAGGAGAGGCAGGGACCCTGTGATGGAGACACTTGCCCGTGTCCCCCTTTAACGTTCTTTTTGAATTCTCGGGGCCGCACTCGGTGGGAGCCAGGTGATGGTTAGGCGCTAAGGGCTCAGCGGATGCTGGGGGTCCCCAGGGCCACCTTGCCGTCCTCAGGGCCCCCCCAGGACCACACACCGGGCAGCTATCGGGGGTCCTGGTGTGTCGGGGCCAGACTCGGGGCCTCCCGTTGCAGGGCTGGCTCTCCGTCCCGCCCGTCCTACCCTCCGCCCAGGTCCGCGGGGACTGAACTCAGCGCTCGGGCAAAGCCACATTCTTGGGCCACCCCAGCAGTGCCTGGGGGCGTGTGTCCTGTGACCCCCGGGAGTGACGTCAGGGCAGCGCGTATGCGAGGCTTCTAGCTCTTCCCCCAAGCCAGCCCCTCCTCCGTCACCGCCCTCCTGGGACCTTCCCCACGCACCCTCGAAGCATCTCCCACCCGTCCGACTTGAACGTGGAGTGTTTTCACGGCTGTCCCCCCAGCCCTGGTCACAGCTCTCCCCCTCGGAACGTCAGGCACAAATGCCAGGGGTACAGCGAGGAAGACGAGGCTCAGAGAATGAAAGGCAGCCTCTAAGACTGACCGAGAAGCAAGCAAGCACCCGCCATGCCCCCTTCCCCCCCAACCCTGTCCCCGTCAGCGCTGTGCCACCAGCGGGCCCCCGCAGGGCTAGTCTTCAGCGTGGGGGCTTGCTTGGACCCCGGCTTCAGGCTGCCTCAGCCTCGTCCATGCATGGGCCGGCTGAGCTAATAATATCACTCGGTGTTTGATGTGCTCCAACCCTCCGCAGACTCACTGGAAAACATCACTTTCTGTTCCTGTAGCGCCTGGGAGCGTGATTCAGGGAGATTATGTTCGAAATCCTCAGGAAAAATAGGATGACGAGACCCACATGCTTATCTTTGCGAAGGGGGCTAGGAGAAGGTCGGACGGGACTAACGGAAGTGGGGCTGGGGTGGGGCTGGGGTGGGGCTGGGGGTGGCCGTGAGGAAGGTGGACCTGGGTCGGTCTGAGGAGCACGGAGGACGACTGTGGTAGGGATGAGACACTCAGCGCCCTGGGCACAGCCCAGTGCTTTATTTTGGGGTCACATAGGTGGTGACCCGGGCTCTATCAGGGATCACTCCTGGCGGGATGCCGGGGATTGGCCCTGGGTGCAAGGCGAGCACTTCCTGGGTGTACCTTGGCTCCAGCCTTTGCAGCCTTTTTTTTTTTTCTTTGCTTTTTGGGTCACACCCAGCGATGCTCAGGGGTTATTCCTGGCTTTGCACTCAGGAATTACTCCTGGCGGTGCTTGGGGGACCATATGGGATGCCGGGGATCGAACCCGGGTCGGCCGCGTGCAAGGCAAACGCCCTACCCGCTGTGCTATCGCTCTGGTCCCAGCCTTTGCAGCCTTGAAAGACTTTTTACGAGAGACTCGGGGGCTGGCGGGTGGCATGCGGGCACTCAGGCCCCTAGGACAGCCAGTCCTGCAACCCCCGAGCCAGGACCGCCCAACACCCCCTCTCCCCGAGCCCCCTCCCGGGAAAGCAGCAACTTTCCCTCTGCCGCCCCTAGAGAAACCTCGGAGGGGGCTTTTGGGGTGTCTGTGAGCTGCAGGGCGGGGCCCAAGACTCTGAGGCCCTGCCTTCGCTGCAGGGACGCGATTCTGCCCCGCCACCTCCTACCCAGGTGCCCAGGAGCAAGGCTGGGGGAAAGGGGGGACAGCGGGGGTCCCAGCCTGGGGCTCTGAGGAGGCCGGAACAGCTGGGAACAGCTGAGGGTCGGTGAGCAGGACGGGAGGACGCAGGAGTTGGGGGAAAGTGGGGCGCGGGGGAGAGGGGTTGGGGAAAGTGGGGCGCGCGGGGGAGAGGGCCCGGGAGAGGGGCGCGCGGGGAGAGGGCTTGGGGGAAGTGGGGCTTGGGGGGAGGGCTTGGGGGAAGTGGGCCGCGGGGAGAGGAGTTGGGGAAAGTGGGGCGCGGGGGAGAGGGCCCGGGAGAGGGGCGCGGGCGGCAGCGGCGGGCGCGGGCGGGGCGGAGCCAGGCGGGGCCCGGGAGGGCGCGGGGAGGGCGCGGGTTCGCCATCCGGGCGCGGCGATGCGGGTGCACCTGGGCGCGCTGGCGGGCGCGGCGGCGCTCGGCGGGGCTCTCAGCTTCGTGCTCCTGGCGGCGGCCATCGGCACGGACTTCTGGTACATCATCGACACGGAGCGGCTGGAGCGCGCGGGGGGCGCCAACCGCAGCCAGCCGGAGCCCCTCAGCTCGCACTCGGGGCTCTGGCGCACCTGCCGCGGTGAGGGCGCGCGCGGGGACCTGTTGCGGGGGTCGGGGCGGGCGGGGGGCCCGGGGGCGGCCGGCGAGTCCCCCCGTGCCGTGCCGTGCAGTGCAGAGCCCGTGCGCGCCGCTGATGAACCCCTTCTGGCCCGGGAACGCGACGGTCAGCGACGCCAGCCGGCAACTTCTTGGTGAGTCCGGGCGGGGTGCGGGTGCGGGGACGACCCCGGCTGCCTCCCCCCGCCGCCAACTTTCCTTCCCAGCCCGCACAGCCAGGCCGTGTGCGTGTGTGTGCGCGTGTGTATGTGCGTGTGTGTGCCCGCGCGCGCGTGCGCATGTGTGGGTATGTGGGCGCGTGTGTGCGCGTGTGTATGTGTGTGCCCACATGCGTTCGTGCGCGCGCGCATGTGTGGGTGTGTGCACGCGTGTGTGCATGTGTGCATGTGTGTATGTGTGTGCCCAGGCGTGTGTGTCCCCGCGCGCGTGTGGGTGTGTGTATGTGTGTGCACGCATGCGTGTGTGTGTGAGAGCGTGTGTGCGTGTGTGTGTCTGGGGATGACCTTTGACGCGGGCCTGAGAAGCAGGCGGGGCCTTTCTTGTTCCCTTTGACCCCCCCCCCCCAGGTTGAATATTCAATCGACAAACGTTGGCTGAGTGCAGATGGTGAGACCCAGCCAGGCCTCCCCTGGCTCAAAGGCTGCCTGTTTGGGTGGGGATGGGGGTGGAGGGGTGGGGGTGGAGAGCCGGGGACTGACTGACCGGTACTCAGCTACCTTTCAGGGTGGCCAGTACTGGGAACAGGCCTCCTTGGGGGAGGAGCTGGCTGTTTTAAGGTCTCGGGGCCAGAGCCATAGCACAGCGGGGAGGGAGGGCGTTTGCCGTGCATGTGGCCAACCTGAGTTCGATACCCGGCATCCCATACGGTCCCCTGAGCACCGCCAGGAGTGATTCCTGAGTGCAGAGCCAGGAGTGAGCCCTGAGCATCGCTGGGTGTGGCCCCCAAACAGAGCAGCAAAGAGGAGCCCTTACTTCCTAAACACGAAGGCGCACCCCGCAGCTGTCTGTGGAGTGACTGCACGGAGTGACCAGAGGCAGAGGACAGGCTCTCCCTGGGGTTCCGGGCGCTCTTGTCCTTGGAACACCCCCTGCCCCCTCCCCCCATGACCGCTTAGCTCTGGGAGCTGGGCAGGGGCGTGAGGGCCGGGCCAGCGGGGGGCGGGGCACTCGGGCAGTGGCTTTTCCCGCCTTCACTGATTTCCACCCCCCTCACCAAGTTATAATCGTCTCCTTAAAAAAAAAAAAATCTTTGTTTTTCCCAAGGGGGAAACAGAGACCCAAAGGGGCCCAGGCCAGGGGCTCTGATGGCGAAGGAGACTGAGAGCCCAGGGTTTGGGGAAAGTGGGTCCCTTTGGGCCACCTGCTGAGCTCCCGGACTGTCCTCTCAGGAGTCCTGAGCCTGGCTCACTCCCCCAACCCCCCATCTCTGTCCTTTCCCCTCCAGCTGTGCTGGCCTGGATCTGGCCTCCTGCCCCAGGGCTTTTGCACGTGCCCATCCCTCCAGCTGGATTCTTCTGCCTCTTGCCCGAGCCAGCTCCTGCCCCTGCTAGGGGAAGGGTGGTATTTTGGGTATTTTTGGTTAACTCTGTCGCCCTCCCCAGACTGTGGGCGGCCTGGGTACAGGGCCCGCGCTGCCCTCTTCACGGCCAGGAGCCACCTCTACCCTGCAAGGGCTGCTCTCACCTGGGTTCCTTTGGTGAACAGACGAGCCCACAAGGGAAACAAAACTGTTTCTTCGAGACCCTGAGTGGGGGTTGGAGCGGGAGGGCTCTGGCCTTGTGCGAGGTCAACCCTGTTTGTTATTTTTTCTTTTTGGGTCACACCCGGCGATGCACAGGGGTTACTCCTGGTTCTACACTCAGGAATCACTCCTGGCAGTGCTCGGGGGACCCTATGGGATGCTGGGATTCGAACCCGGGTTGGCCACGTGCAAAGCAAACGCCCTCCCCGCTGTGCTATCGCTCCAGCCCCCCCCCTTTTTTTTGCTTTATTTGGTCACACCCAGCAGTGCTCAGGGGTTCCTCCCGATTCTGCACTCAGGAATGACTCCTGGTGGTGCATAGGGGATCATAAGGGATGCTGGGAATCGAACCCGGGTCGGCCACGTGCCAGGCCAACACCCTCCCCACTGTGCTATGGCTCCGGGCCCCACCTCCCCGGCTTTGATTCCCGACATTCCATACAGTCCCCCGGCCCCGCCAGGAGTGATCTCTGAGCGTACAGCCAGGAGTTACTCCTGAGCACTGCTGGGTGTGACCCTCCCCCACAAAAAACCATGTAGGGGTGCTCTGGGAAGTCCTGAGCCCAATTTCTTGGCAAGGAGGGGAGTCCTGGCCGAGAGCCAGTGCCCGTAGCTGCGACATCAACATTCATCGAAGGCTCCTCTGAGGCTAATGTCACGCCAAGTGTCAACAAGTCACCCCTGATGCTTGTGGCCGGCCGACACGCACTGGCCACGGCCCACCGGGGCGGCAAGCAGCCCCCCTGCCCCCAGGAAGCTTCCCCTCCAGGGGGTCGAGCTCTGCGGGGGGTCAGAGAAAAGGGCTGCCCTTGCTTGCCCCTTTCAGCCCCGGGAGAGATCCTGGGTGTTCTCAGAGCACTGTTGCAGGAGTCACCGAGTTTCTGCCCATGAAGCCGGGAGGTGGGGGCCAAATCCCAGAGCAGATCTGGGGCAGGGGGCGGCCAGGGAGAGGTGTCTTCACCTTTCTGAGCCTCGGTTTCTAGATCTGCTCAAATGCTGGGGGTTGGGGAGGCGGCTGAAAGGGCCGGAGCGCAGGCTTGCCTGCAGGAGGCCTGAGGTCGAACCCCAGGACCATCCTCCAAGCCCTGAGCAGGGACAGCTCCTGAAGAGGGTGACCGGACCATCCCCCAGGAGTAGCCCCTGAGAAGGTCTGGGGCTCCCCTGACCCCAGATGAAATGTCAGGGCCATGCGGGGTCTGCTTAGGACTCCATAAAACACCTGGAAGGAAAAAAAGCAAAGAAAATAGATTTTCCCGGGGGCCTCAGCTAGGGCCTGGTTGCTTTGGTCTAAAATCACGGGGGGCCCGAGATAGGACAGCGGGCAGGGCACTTGCCTGGCGTGTGGCCGACCAGGGTTCGACCCCAGCCCCCCAGGTGGTCCCCAGAGCCTGCCAAGAGGAACTCCTGAGCACCTCTGGTCGTGGCTCAAACCAACCAACCAACCAGAAGGCGCCAGGCACAGAGGGGCGGGGGCTTCCACCGAGTCCTCTCTAGAACCCGCCGGGCCTTTCCAGGCGCTCACTGACTTCCAGGGAAAAGCGCAGCTGCTCGGCCACAGTGGAGGGTCCGAAGGTCCGTCTGTGTTCGGGGAAGTCTGCCCACCGTGACCGAGAGCGCAGGGATCCCCGTGGAGCCGGGAGGGAGGGAGGGAATAGCCGCCTAGCCAGCAGGATCACCAGAGTCAGCCCCGGTGACCAGTGGGGTGGCAGATGTCACAGCCCTCACACCCCCCAACCCCACCCGCCAGCCCCCTGGGGACTCTGCCCCACCACGGGGCTCGGAGCGGACACTCAGTCTCTCCGGGTCACCCGGACAGCCAGCAAGCTGGCGCTGATCTCTCTCTCTTTTTTTTTTTCTTTTTGGGTCACACCTGGCTATGCACAGGGGTTCCTCCTGGCTCTGCACTCAGGAATTATTCCTGAAGGTGCTGGGGGACCCTATGGGGTGCTGGGAATCGAACCCGGGTCGGCCACGTGCAAGACAAACGCCCTCCCCGCTGTGCTATCACTCCAGCCCCCCCGATCTTTCTTTGTGCGATTTGGGGACACACCATCTGGGACTCTCTGGGATTTCGGGAAACGGGAAAGCACAGCCTCCACCGTCAGACTGAGGTAGAACCACAGTCACAGGTCACCCTCTGGGGGAGGGTGACCCTGGGGAAGTCCCTGGACTCCCCTGCCCTCTCATGGGTGGACAGGGGCACCTCCCCCTGAGGCTTCCGTAGGGATAAGGAGAATGGCGTCTTGACACCCTGCGTGGCCGCTGCTATTACTACCCCGTCACCCAGGAAGCGGGGCCGACTACCCCCAGACTGCGTGCTAGCTGCAAGTCAGCCCCAGAAAGAGATTTTTCCAAGAATCTCTTTATCCCCAGGGAGAATCTTGAGTCTCCTCCTCTCGAGCTCTTTTATTCTGTGAAGAGCTTTTATTCTTTATTTCAAACCCAGTGTGGAGGGAGGTGCCTACCCCCCTGCTGCTCAGGGGCAACTTATTCCTGGTTCTGTGACCAGGAGTGACGACCAGCCAGTGCTCAGGGGACGGTGGTGCCAGGGATGGACCTGGGGCGGGCCCCAGAGTCTCACCTCTTGTAATGTCTGTAGGGACCCTCCAGGAGACAGACCCTCGTCAGCATCCTGTGCCAAGGCAGCCTCCCAGATGCCCCCTCTGTTGGGGTACCTGGGCCAGGCCTGGGATGTTTTTACTCCGAGCACACCCTAACGGGACAAGTGCTCTTACTCCAGTGGAAAGCTGGCTTTGCTGGGATATACTGCCTTCCCGATCAGCAGGGTGGGGGAGGTCAGAAGGGTGCCCCCTGGCTGGGCGTGGGCATTGTTCTTGGTGCGGAGGGAGTTCTGAGTTCAAGACAGTGAAAGAGTCCTTAGCTACCACCCATCAGGAGGTGCCCGCGGGAGGAGTCTTGAGTGGCAGGTGACAGGAACCCAAGCCACACCCGGCGTCAGGGAATTACTGGCCGGTGTGGGAAGCTCCAGCCCGCTGCGTGCGGAGAGCTAAGCCCCGTTCCTCCCCCCCTCCCCTCCCCTCCCCTCCTCTCCTCTCCCCCAGGCCTTTGCTTCTGTTCGGGTTCCGCTTTCTCAGCAATCCCCTGCTATACCCCAATCAGCAGACTTCGCATTGCCCCGTAATTCTGCAATATTTGCGGGGAAGCCTCTCATTGGCTCAAACTGGATCACATGCCCCGTCCTGGGCCAATCACGGGGGCGGAGGGTTTGGGCTGCGCTGATTGGCTGGGCACCTCGTCATTCGCAGTTGGAAGCAGGACCAGTTTTCTCCCGTCCCTTAGTCAGCGGGTGATTTCTGGGCATCCCTGGCTCTTTCACCAGGCTGTTGGGATGAATTGAGAGCACCTGAGCGAAGCTGCCGCCCAGCCCACTGCGCATAGTAGGGCGTCACTTCAGCTCCGAGTTCTGTTACCTCCCCGAGCCTCGGGCTTCCCTCTGTAGAATGGGGCTAATTATCGCAGATAATTCTGCCCTTGGGAAGAGTTTCTTTCTCACTGGCCCAGGCCTAGCTGTAGGGGATAGAACCACCGAAGTGGGCCTCGCCCTGGAAGAGTCTCAAAATTTTTTTCTTTTAATTAATCATTTTTGGTTTTGGACCTCACCTGGAGATGCTCAGGGATTATTCCCAGCTCTGGACTCAGGAATCACTCCTGGCGGTGCTTGGGGGGGGGGGGGGGGAGAGCCCTATGGGATGCCGGGGATTGAACCTGGGTGGGCCCCAGGCAAGGCAAACACCTCACCCTGCTGTACTCTGGCCCCTCAAATTTTTTTTTTAATTAAAAATAAATTAAAAGTTCTCTGTGGGGGGGCTGGAGCCATAGCACAGCGGGGAGGGCGTTTGCCTTGCACGCGGCCGACCCGGGTTCGATTCCCAGCATCCCATATGGTCCCCTAAGCACCACCAGGAGTAATTCCTGAGTGCAGAGCCTGTGCAGTGCTGGGTGTGACCCAAAAAGAAAACAAAATAAAGGAGAAACAAAAGTTCTCTGTGGGGCCACAGACCTGAATTGAAGGGGTGACGCACATGTGCTGTTTGTGGGGCTCCAGGTTTCACCCTCAGCAGCGTCAGCTGGGAGCCCCCTGCCCCGCCCCCCCCCCCCCCAACTCTCCACCGAGAGGGAAAGAGCACATCCAGATGGGAGCAGAGAAACTTTGCCAGAGGAAGCCGTGGATGTCCCGTTCCACTAACACACTGCAGCGGCCAGAAAGGGGGGTCCCGGGTGGGGAAAGGAGCGGGCTTCCTGCACCCCGAGGGGACAGACACTGTGCCCTGGGGGCTCTCTGCACCCCAGGGGGAGAGACTGTGCCCTGGGGGCTCTGTACCCCGAGGGGGAGAGACTGTGCCCTGGGGGCTCTCTGCACCCCAGGGGGAGAGACTGTGCCCTGGGGGCTCTGTACCCCGAGGGGGAGAGACTGTGCCCTGGGGGCTCTGTACCCCGAGGGGGAGAGACTGTGCCCTGGGGCTCTCTGCACCCCGAGGGGGAGAGACTGTGCCCTGGGGGCTCTCTGTACCCCAGGGGGAGAGACTGTGCCCTGGGGCTCTCTGTACCCCGAGGGGGAGAGACTGTGCCCTGGGGCTCTCTGTACCCCGAGGGGGAGAGACTGTGCCCTGGGGGCTCTCTGTACCCCAGGGGGAGAGACTGTGCCCTGGGGCTCTCTGTACCCCGAGGGGGAGAGACTGTGCCCTGGGGGCTCTCTGCACCCCAGGGGGAGAGACTGTGCCCTGGGGGCTCTGTACCCCGAGGGGGAGAGACTGTGCCCTGGGGGCTCTGTACCCCGAGGGGGAGAGACTGTGCCCTGGGGCTCTCTGCACCCCGAGGGGGAGAGACTGTGCCCTGGGGGCTCTCTGTACCCCAGGGGGAGAGACTGTGCCCTGGGGCTCTCTGTACCCCGAGGGGGAGAGACTGTGCCCTGGGGCTCTCTGTACCCCGAGGGGGAGAGACTGTGCCCTGGGGGCTCTCTGTACCCCAGGGGGAGAGACTGTGCCCTGGGGCTCTCTGTACCCCGAGGGGGAGAGACTGTGCCCTGGGGGCTCTCTGCACCCCAGGGGGAGAGACTGTGCCCTGGGGCTCTCTGCACCCCAGGGGGAGAGACTGCCCTGGGGCTCTCTGTACCCCGAGGGGGAGAGACTGTGCCCTGGGGGCTCTCTGCACCCCGAGGGGGAGAGACTGTGCCCTGGGGGCTCTCTGCACCCCAGGGGGAGAGACTGCCCTGGGGCTCTCTGCACCCCGAGGGGGAGAGACTGTGCCCTGGGGGCTCTCTGCACCCCGAGGGGGAGAGACTGTGCCCTGGGGGCTCTCTGTACCCCGAGGGGGAGAGACTGTGCCCTGGGGCTCTCTGTACCCCGAGGGGGAGAGACTGTGCCCTGGGGGCTCTCTGTACCCCGAGGGGGAGAGACTGTGCCCTGGGGGCTCTCTGTACCCCGAGGGGGAGAGACTGTGCCCTGGGGGCTCTCTGCACCCCAGGGGGAGAGACTGTGCCCTGGGGGCTCTCTGTACCCCGAGGGGGAGAGACTGTGCCCTGGGGGCTTTCTCCACCCCGAGGGGGAGAGACTGTGCCCTGGGACTCTCTGCACCCCGAGGGGGAGAGACTGTGCCCTGGGACTCTCTGCACCCCGAGGGGGAGAGACTGTGCCCTGGGGCTCTCTGCACCCCGAGGGGGAGAGACTGTGCCCTGGGGGCTCTCTGCACCCCGAGGGGGAGAGACTGTGCCCTGGGGCTCTCTGCACCCCGAGGGGGAGAGACTGTGCCCTGGGGGCTCTCTGCACCCCGAGGGGGAGAGACTGCCCTGGGGCTCTCTGCACCCCGAGGGGGAGAGATGACTTCTGGTCGACTCTCTGCACCCCGAGAGGACAGAGACGGCAACTGCGCCAGTGGTCTGGGCTCAGCTCTGGCGGGAGTCTGCTCGCCGCACTGTGCTCCCGGGAGAATGAAGCACTTTCTCGCTCCTCAGCCCCGAGGCTCCGGGAAGAGGCTCCCGGAAGTGCCCGGAGATGCTCCGTCCTGTCCCTCAGGGAGGGGGCTGGGCTTTCCCCAAACCCGGCTCTGGCTTGGGGGCAGCTGTGGCTTGCCGGGAGGCCAGGCTGCGGCTCCCCTGCTCTGGGAAGGTTGTTCCTGGGAAACTGCCTCCCTGTTCGCTTCCCCACCGGGGCGGAGGGGTCGGGGCGGGGGGCGGGGGTCGGGCAGGGCGGCGCTGAGGGGTCTCCCCGCAGCTGTGCTTTCTGCCCAGGGCGTTTTCCGGGGAGGAGGGAGAGGAAAGGCGGGACCCAGGTGCCCCCCGAGGGGTCCCTTCCGCAGTGATGGGGATGGCAGCTGCGTCCCCGGACTCCCCCAGGCCCGAGGCAGTGAGGGGCAGAGGGTGGTCTCAGAGGCTGCCCCTGCCCTTCACTGTCCCCACGTGTGGCCCCTGAACACCCCGCAGGGCTGAGGTGTGGGAGGGGGTCCCCAGCTGCGCCTCTCCTTGTCCCTGCCTCTCTGCCCCGTCTCCTCCAGGAACAGAGCACTGGACACAGAGCCCTCTTCTCCATCCACAAGAGGGCCTGGAAACCCCTATTCTTTTTTTATTTTTCTTTTTGGGTCACACCTGGCGATGCTCAGGGGTCACTCCTGGCTCTGCACTCAGGAATTACTCCGGCGGTGCTCGGGGGACCCTATGGGATGCTGGGAATCGAACCCGGGTCGGCCGTGTGTAAGGCAAACACCCTCCCCGCTGTGCTGTCGCTCCAGCCTGAGACCCCCAGTCTTGCCATCCCAAAGGAGGGCCCGTCCCGGGGTCCCGCCTGCCCTGTGGGGCCTGGGAGGGGGCAGGGGTGTGAGTTGGAGACTCACAGAGCGCCCCCGTCCTGTGGCCCAGACCCGAGGCCTCTGCCTGGCACCCACAGTGCCCGTGAGCACCCCAGGAGCCCCCGGCCAGAAACTGCTCGGCCCCTTGTCCTGTCCCGTCGTGAGCACTTGCTGCCCTGGTGGGGTGAGGTGTGGAGAGCTGCCTCCCTGCAGGGTGAGTGGGGGAGGGCAGGGTGTGGCCGGCCCTGCCCACCCGCCCTCTCGCCCCCCTCCCGCTCTCCGCAGCCATGCACGGCACCTTCCTCATCCTGCTGCCCCTCAGCCTGGTCCTGATGGTGTTCGGGGGCATGGCGGGCTTCCTCAGCTTCCTCCTGCGCGCCTCACGCCTGCTGCTTCTCACCGGAACCCTCTTCCTCTTTGGAGGTAGGTACCACCGGGTCAGGGGGCTCGAGTGCCAGGGCCCACGGAACCACAACCATGGCTTCATGGCGCCACAGTGCCCTCGGTGCCACGGTACCCAGTGTGTCCCCGTGACACTGTCCCCACGATGCCACGGGGCCCACAGTGCCATGGGGCCCACAGAACCCACAGTGACACAGCATCACAGTCCCCACGATGCCACGGGGCCCACAGTGCCATGGGGTCCACAGAACCCACAGTGACACAGCATCACAGTCCCCACGATGCCACGGGGCCCACAGTGCCATGGAGTCCACAGAACCCACAGTGACACAGCATCACAGTCCCCACGATGCCACGGGGCCCACAGTGCCATCGTATTCATGGTGCCACAGGGCCCATGTCAACCACAGCACTACAAATGCCTTGGAACCTGCAGTGCTGCAGGGCCACCGTGCCACAGTTCCACGGGACCCACAGTACCCACAGTGCCACAGTGCCATGGGACCCATGGTACCCACAGTGCCACAGTGCCACAGGACACACAGTGCCACAGAACCCACAGTACCCACAGTGCCACAGTGCCATGGGATGCACAGTACCCACAGTGCCACGGAACCCACAGTACCCACAGTGCCACGATACCCACAATGCCACAGTGCCACGGGACCCACAGTGCCAGGGACCCACAGTGCCAGTGCCAGGGGCCTGCAGTGCCAGGGGCCCCGCGGTGCCACGGTGCCAGGGCCCGCGGTGCGGCTCTGACGCCCCCTCCCCCGCAGCGCTGGTGACGCTGGCCGGCATCAGCGTGTACATCGCGTACTCGGCGGCCGCCTTCCGGGAGGCGCTGTGCCTGCTGGAGGAGGCGTCGCTGCTGGAGCAGGTGGACATCCGCTTCGGCTGGTCCCTGGCGCTGGGCTGGGCCAGCTTCATCGCCGAGCTGCTCACCGGGGCGGCCTTCCTGTCCGCCGCCCGCGTGCTCGGCCTGCGGCGGGGGCAGGAGGGGCCCATCTGAGCCGCCACGGAGACCCCCCCACCCCCGGGACACGGCGGCCGCGGCCGGGCCGGGCAGCCCCACTCCCTCGTGGTGGTCTGTGTCCGTGTGTGTGCCCCGTGTGTGTCCCTTGTACACGCCTGTCCCCCTGTGCTGTGCCCGTGTGTGTGCCCCGTGTGTGTCCCTGTACACGCCTGTCCCCCTGTGCTGTGCCCGTGTGTGTGCCCCGTGTGTGTCCCTGTACACGCCTGTCCCCCTGTGCTGTGCCCGTGTGTCATGTGTGCTGAGCCGACACGTGTGTCTGTGGGGGGGGAGGGCGGACCGAGGCGGGGCAGAGAACCCCGAAACCGTGGAAACAGCCCCGGCATAAAGCGCTGGAACACCGCCACACCGGGGTCTCCTCTGCTTTCATTCCCCCGTCCCTGCTTTCGACACGGGGCACCAGAGAGGTCAGGCAAGCCTCACAGAGATGCACAGCGAGCCAGTGCTCCGTGTCTGGGGGGCGTGTCACGGAGGGGAGGCTGCACACTTCCTCCGGGACCCAGGGCTGCGGCTCCACCACTAAGACGTCACCTTTGTCATGACGTCATCTCCCGATGACATCATCATCACCTTCCCACAACGTCCTCCCTCGGGCCCGGACACATCAGCCCGGGCCCGGGCCCCTCCTCTCACGACACCCCACAGGCCCGGCGGCACCCGCTGGGTGCGTCCGTCTGTCCTGCAGCCACTGGGCAGACGGAGTGGACGGTCCAGGGCCGCCCCCGCCCCGGAGGCAGGGAGGGCGCAGGAGAGGGGCAGCCGGGTAACGCCCCGGGGGCGCTGAAACCCAGCCGGCCCCGCTGTCACGACGCCCGGGCCCCGCCGGTGCCCACAGCGCGCGCTGGCCGAGCTCGGCCGCCGCTGCCCGGCCCGGACACGCTGGACGGGGCCGGGGAACAAGGAGAGCGGCCGGCGAGGGGGACCCGCGGTCTCTGCTGCCACCTGCTGGCCGCCGGGCGGCACTGCGGGCAGCCCCCACAAGTCCGCGGTGCCCCCAGCGCCCTCTGCAGGGACGTTCGGGGATGGTCTGGGGGACACAGTCGTGCACAGGGGCTACTGCGGCTACGGGGGTGGGGGGGCCCGGGGACGCCTCCCCCCAGCCCCCGCAGGGGTCTTGCCCAGGGGTCGGCAGGGCTGGACACTGGGGGGAGTCCAGGAGCTGACGCTGGGGCTCTGGCATCCAAGAACTGCGGGGGAGGGCGTTTGCCTTGCACGGGGTTGACCCGGTTCGAGTCCCAGCATCCCGTAGGGTCCCCCGAGCACCGCCGGAGGTAATTCCTGCGTGCAGAGCCAGGAGGAAGCCCTGAGCATCGCCGGGTGTGACCCCAAAAGCAAAAACAAAACCAAGAACAGAACTGCTGGGGGTGTGTGGTCACATTGGCAGGGATGGTGACAGTTCCCAGCCGGCTCCCACGGAAACAGATGGTGCCCACGAAGCCCTGTCCTGCAGTGCTCCTGAGAGCCGCCAGTGCCGTGATGATGACCGGACAACGGGCCCAGCAGTGAGAGACACTGCTCTAGGCGGGGCAGTCAGGGAGGACTTCTCGGCAGAGGTGGATCGTGCTGGCGCTTGAATGAGGAGCTCTCCGAGTCGGGAAGCGTCAGGACGGGAAGGCAGCATGTGCCAAGGCCGAGGGGTGGGAGGACGAGCGGTCTGCTGGTCTCGCTTCCCGGATAGGGAAACTGAGGCCCGTGGCTTTGGTTCCTCCTCCCCCTGGCCCCACCTCTGCATCTCCAGCAAGAAGAGGGCGTGTTGGTCTGGGGGCGTCCCCCCGGCCTGCGATGGTTTAGTGGGGGCAAGAGGGGTCCTGCTGGGAGGTGGTGACGGGGAGTGAGGGGAGTGGACAGTTTGGGCGGGGACTCTGGGGCCCACGTGGACCGGTGGAAATACCAGCAGGACAGGGGCTGGGGGAGTCCAGTGGGTGCCTGGGGCGCTGTGCACCCCACCCAGCTGCCTTCGGGCTCAGCCCCCCTCCCGGGTGAAAGCTCAGCTGGGTGCCGGGGAAGAAAGGAAGGAAGGAAGGAAGGAAGGAAGAAGGAAGAAGGGAGGGAGGGTGGGAGGGAAGGAAGGAAGGAGGGAGGGAGGGAGAGAGGGAAGGAGGGAAGGAGGGAAGGAGGGAAGGAAGGAGGGAAGGAGGAAAGAAGGAGGCAGGGAAGGAGGGAAGGAAGGAAGGAAAGAAGGAGGGAAGGAGAAGGAGGGAGGGAGGGAAGGAAGGAAGGAATGAAAGAAGGAAGGAAGGAGGGAAGGAGGGAAGGAAAGAAGGAGGGAAGGAGGGAAGAAGGGAAGGAGAAGGAGGGAAGGAAGGAAGGAGGGAGGGGAGGGAGGGAAGGAAGGAGGAGGGCATGGAGGGAGAAGCGCCCGGGGGCGCCCAGCACTCAGCCCAAGGGGGGGGACGGGCCTCAGGGCTGCCCCGAGTGGCCCCGGGCATCGGGGGCCGGGCAGGGACGGGCAGGGGGACCCCAGCCTCTCTCACGGGGGCCGAGTCTTCTCCACAAGGGCGGGCCACGGCGCTCAAAGGCTCCCCCCAGCCACAGCCCCCACTGCTTCTCGGGGGCCACACTGGGGTGCTGCCCGGGGTCTCTCAGGCGGTTGCCCAGGGACCATGTGGAGGCGAGGCGAGCCCCCCGCCGCGTGCCCCGTCTCTGGCCCCTCTCTGGGCCTCCGGGTTCCCTTCCAGGGTCCGTTTTGGGCCGCTGGACGCCCGGGGACACTCACGAGCACCGGCCGCGGCAGACGAAGGGCCCAGAGATGGGAAGGCGTGGCTCAGTTTCCAGGTCTCCGACCCGGACCCCCGCCCGCGGGCTGCACTGTCCCCAAGCAGGGGAGTCACCGAACGAGTGAGATGCCGCAAACACGCAGCTTCCTTATACCCGACCCCGCGATCCACGGCGTGCTCGCCCAGGAGGGGGGCGGGCCACCTGCAGCTCCCCAGGGCCTTGGCGGGGGGGCGCGGCCCTGCCCACCTGCCCTTGGAGGGTCTCCGGCCGCCGCTTCGCTCTGTGCTGGGGTCACTGGAGGGAGACCCTGCGCTGGTCCGAGCCGGCCCCCAGCCCCTCAGACAGTGCTCTGTGTTTTCTCTTTCAGTTCTGGGCTCACACTCGCCAGTGCTCAGTGCCAGCTCAGGGCTGACTCCCGACTCTGTGCTCAGGGTCCCAACAGGGTTCAGGGGACCACGGGGGGCGCTGGGGGTCCAGCCTGGGTCACCACACACAAGGCAGGTGCCCTCCCCGCTGTCCTATTGCTCGGGGCCAGGGACAGTGTCCTAACGCCCAGATTGCAACACAGCCTGCCTCCCTTCCCTCCCTCCCTCCCTCCCTCCCTCCCTCCCTCCCTCCTTCCCTCCTTTCTTCCTTCCTTCCTTCCTTCCTTCCTTCCTTCCTTCCTTCCTTCCTTCCTTCCTTCCTTCCTTCCTTCCTTCCTTCCTTCCCACCTCCCTTCCTTCCCTCCTTTCTTCCTTCCCTCCCTCCCTCCCTCCCTCCCTCCCTCCCTCCCTCCTTCCCTCCTTCCCTCCCTCCTCCCTCCTTCCCTCCCTCCCTTCCTCCATCCCTCCCTCCCTTCCTCCATCCCTCCTCCCTTTCTCCTTCCTTCCTTCCTTCCTTCCTTCCTTCCTTCCTTCCTTCCTTCCCTCCCCCCTCCCCCCCTCCCTCCTCCCTCCCTTCCTTCCTTCCTTCCTTCCTTCCTTCCTTCTTCCTTCCTTCCTTCCTTTCCGTCCGTCCTTCCTTCCTTCCTTCCTCCTCCCTTCCTCTCCCTCCTCCTTCCTCCCTCCCTCCCTCTGTCCCTCCCTCCTTCCTTCCTTCCTTCCTTCCTTCCTTCCTTCCTTCCTTCCTTCCTTCCTTCCTTCCTTCCCTCCCTCCTCCCTCCCTCCCTCCCTCCCTCCTCCCTCCCTCCCTCCCTCCCTTCCTTCCTTCCTTCCTTCCTTCCTTCCTTCCTTCCTTCCTTCCTTCCTTCCTTCCTTCCTTCCTTCCCTCTCTGTCCCCTCCCTCCCTCCCTCCCTCCTTCCTCCCTTCCTTCCTAATGTTGGCGCTGATCTGAAGGAACCACAGTGCCTTACCCAGGCACCCCTGCGGCCCTGTGGCTCCAGAGCACTGTGAAGAGAGCACTGTGCAGGCTCGGGCAGCTCTTCCGTGGCCTCAGCAGGGCCAAGGCCCTGCGATGCTCAGCACTGCCCCTTTCACTCCCCCTTGCTCCAGGAGATGCTTCGGTCCTTCAGGCCACACCTGGAGGTGCTCAGGGGCTGGCCCCTGGCTCTTACTCCTGGCTCTGTGCTCAGGGATCACTCTCAGGGCGGTGTGGCTCGGGGACCCTGTGGGGTGTCAGGGACTGAACCTGGGCTGGCTGCAGGCACAGCAAGTGCGTCCCCGCCGTACTCTGGCTCTGCCTGCCAGCGCGGGCCTTGGGGGAGGAAGGGGCGTCCTTGGAGGGCAGGCTGGGGCCGCCTCTCTGCCCCCCCAGCCCCCCCGGGCCACGCCCTGTGCCCAGAAAACCCATAAGGGACGGCGGCGCTGTCTACACGGCAGGTTTCTGCTCCCTGCCTTGCTGGACGTGATGAGAATCCAGCAGCGCCCGGGGTTCGCCAGCGAGGTCCCGTGCGGAGGGTCGGGGCACCGGCGTCCATCACGGAGCCGCAGGAGCGGGGCCTGCAGCCGGGGTCGCTCGCTCCCTGACAAATGATCTATCTCATTTATTTCCATGATCTCTCTCCGCATTATTTCAATATTATTAATACTTGGCAAATATATTAAAAAAGTAATAAACTGGCAATTACGATTGTGCTCCGGACCCCAGACTGCAATTATTCATCACGTTTCGATTATTAACTTCACTTCAAATGTCTTTCAGCGAAGACTGCAGGAAAGGAGGGAAAAGCCCCAGTGGCAGTCTGCACCCTGATTCCGGACACCCACGCTTCATTCAGACTCGGCGTTTCTGGGATTTATCGACTCTGGCGGCGGGGATCAAAGCAGGAGCAGAGAAAGCGTCTCTGTTTGCTGAGCAGTGACCGCCAAGCACCTCACCCCTGCAGGAGCGTCTGTCTGTGCCCGAGTCTCTCTCTCTGGGACTGCATTTTAGTTATTTCCATTTGCTTTTGGTCTCGGGGCCACACCAGGCAGTGCTCAGGGGTGACTCCTGGCTCTATGCTCAAGGATCACTCCCGACAGTGCTCAGGGCTGACTCCTGACTCTGTGCTCAGGGACCACTCCTGACAGTGCTCAGGGCTGACTCCTGGCTTTTTGCTCAAGGATCACTCCCGACAGTGCCCAGAGCTTACTCCTGGCTCTGTGCTCAGGGGATCAACTCCTTGACAGTGCTCAGGGCTGACTCCTGGCTCTGTGCTCAAGATCACTCCCGACAGTGCTCAGGGCTGACTCCTGGCTCTGTGCTCAGGAACCACTCCTGGCAGTGCCCAAGGCTGACTCCTGGCTCTGTGCTCAAGGATCACTCCCGACAGTGCTCAGGGCTGACTCCTGGCTCTGTGCTCAGGAACCACTCCTGACAGTGCTCAGGGCTGACTCCTGGCTCTGTGCTCAGGGGTCACTCCCAACAGTGCTCAGGGCTGACTCCTGGCTCTGTGCTCAGGAACCACTCCTGGCAGTGCCCCTCCTGGCTCTGTGCTCAGGGGCTCACTCCTGAGGGGTCTTGGGTGGGGTTGAACGGGGGTGCAGCCTTGTGAGGCGGCACCCTGCTCGCAGTCCCCAGCCCTTTTGGCTCCTGATTGCATTTTATTTAGAAATAACAGTCACGCGGCCATGGCGACAGGAAACTCACTTCACGGCGGCACAGAGAGGCTCAGAGGCCACACAGCGGGGACCCTGGGTGGGGGAACTTCCTCCGCTCTCCCCTGACTCGGTTCCGGGCTGACCCCGAGCCAAGGAGAGAGGACCGAGAGGGCCGTGACGCGGGAGCAGCCTTGACAAGGAGCCGCGTTCCCTGTGCTGTCTCACCTTGGGGGCCTGAGAGACAGCGCGGCGGGAGGGCGTCTGCCTGGCACGCGGCCCGACCCGGGTTCGATAACCGGCATCCCCTAGGGTCCCCCGAGCACCGCCAGGAGTGATTCCTGAGTGCAGAGCCAGGAGCCGGCCCTGAGCACTGCTGGGTGGGACCCGAGCCCCCGCCTCCGAGACACCCGCTGGGGAGGGGTAGCAGCCCCTCCCGGAGGGCTCTGTCGCCTCAGCAGGACGGGCCAGGACACTGCGACGGTGCCCGCGCCCGGGGTGACCAGAGGCCCAGGCCTGAGGCCTGCAGGCCCCGCCCGGTGCTCCCACCCCGACCCCGGGGAGCCGTTAGACCGGAGGCTGGGGCAGGAGCGAGAGCACAGTGGGGAGGGCGTTTGCCATGGCATGCGGCCGGCCCGGGTTCGATTTCCCGGCATCCCATAGGGTCCCCCGAGCACCGCCAGTGCCAGGAGTGACCCCCTGAGCATCGCCGGGGGTGACCCCAAAAGCAGGGAGGCTCCTGAGGCCTGCGGGTGACTTGGGGTCTGGTTGAGGTCAGGAGCAGCCGCCCCCTCCTCGGCGCCCCCAAACCCCGCCCCCTCACGGCGCCCCTGCTCCACCCAGAGGCGAGGTGGGGGCGGGGCAAGGCCAGCATCCCCCTGCCCCCCCCACCCCTCTGCGGGGAGCTCGGCTCAAGCTCCGCCTTCCAAGCTGCCCCCACCCCCTCCCACGTTCCCCGCCCCAGCCAGGACAAGGGACGGTTTCCTCCCGCCGTGGTGGGCCCCCCACCCAGTCCCTGGCCCGCTGCCCTGCCCCCCCCCCAGGGCTGCCCGAAGGGGTCCCTGGCCCGGCACGCGGTGGTCTGCAGGGCCGGAAGGAAGTGGAGCCAATCCCCGCGGGCCTGTCCAGTGGGTGCGGGGCTCGGGGTGGCCGCGCCTGAGGGCGGGGCTCAGC